>NC_134484.1:348500453-348519586 GCF_040206685.1 Ascaphus truei
ATTAAGGCCACCCAAATTTTTATAGGCTGTTAATATTGTTGATTTTTCATTAAAGTCCAGAAACTTTGCGATTACTGCTCGTGGCCTACCTTCCTGGTTCTGACTAACCGGAGGACCAAGTCTAGGAGCCCTTTCCACTTTGATGTTAGTGTGATCAAAGAGCAATCCCAGAGTTTCAGTAGCCATTTTGTGCAGAAATCCTGCAATTGAGAGGATTTCACCTCTTCAGGACTACTATTAATCTTATATTATTTCTGCTTGACCTGTTTTCCAGGTCCTCTACCTTGTCAGAAAAGTTTTTTTTTTTTTTTTTTAACCGTTTGAATGTCTTGCTGCATTTCTGAGGATACATCCCCTAGGACCCCCACTCTAGACTCAACTTACCCCCACCTGGTGTTTTGAAGGGTTAGTTCCCCTTTAAGGTCTAGGAATTTTTGCAATTTTTCATAATCTTCATTTAAAGCAGGCATCAATACTTTTGCTACAGCTCTGGCTAATTCATCATAATCCCTGTGAGTTTCTGCCTCCCGAGTTTGCATGCAGATCCTCCATGTGCTTGGAGCCATCTGGGTGTGCTCTGACTTTCTCCCAGCTCTCATCTGCTTTTGCTGATGTTTGGGGGGCATCTGTCTGCCTGGACAGAAATTTCTCCATATAAATGCTTCTCCTTGCTTTCAAGTTACTGTCCTGCTGTGGAGCTTTTCCCTCTATTCAGCTGGGATTGAAACTGTGAAGGTTATATTTAGCCTGTCTGCAGACTGCCTACACATGTATCTCCCCCTCACAGGAGCATGCAAAGTCTGCCTGCTTTTTGCCGTTCACAGGATTATTCAGCGAGTTTTTATCTACTGCCTTAATTAATTTGTTCTGGTTGTTTAAGCCAGCAGTGCACAAACTGGGGGCGCGCGGGCTATTACAGAGGCCTCGCACTCTTCCCCACGGCATTTCAATTAAATGCCAGGGGAGGCGGGAGGCCTCTGTAACTCACTTACCTGCTCTTTGGTGACGCATCGCCATTGCAACGCGCGCCAAATGACACACCGGTGTCACATGACATCACTTGACAGTCATTGGAGGGGGCGTGCGAACGCCGCGGCTCCCAGGCAGGGTTGCACAGCTCAAGAAGTTTGCGCACCCCTGGTTTAAGCTGCTGATCTGTGTAGAAGCAGTGGGGCTGCAGGAGCTCAGGGGGATGTCTCTCCTGTTTATTTTTAGTGGATCTGCTTGTGCCATATTTCTGTATTGTTGGAAAGGGCGTTGTGACTATCATTGCTTTTAGTGCTAGATTCCGGGACGTAGAGTGGATTGCTCCTTTAAGAGGACAGCATGTATCATATAACAGAAACTTATTTTGCAGGAAGTATACAGTGAAAGGTTCATCACAATTTACAACAAAAGTTTGCTTGGCTGTTTAACATATGAAAGTAATACCAAGTTAAAAACAATTTTAAAAAAATGCCCTGCTAGAACTTCTCTAGTAGGCAATGTTTTTTTAAATTACATTAATGTTGATTTTACCAATTGAGGCAGGAGATTGATTATATGTTCCGCTCAAATGTATTAAACAAGACAAGTCCATTTTATATAGATTTTTTTTTTATTAAAACAAGGTTAAAAACTTTTGTGTGTTACATGTGCAAACACAGAACCTGCCTGTTTATGCAATGCATAGTTACATAGTAGATAAGGTTGAAAAAAGACGTACGTCCATCAAGTTTGAACGTAAAACACAATGCATGTGTTTTTAAAAAAAATAAACAGATTTTTACTTCCATTAAAAAGAAGTAGACTGCAGTTATTTGGTCTTCATTACTGCAGCCTTTGTTATGGAATTCTTGATATTGTTCCAATCTTTATTGCTCTTCTGCTGTTAAAATCAACTAGAGGGAAGAGAGACTGAAGGTGAAGGTCACACATTGCTTGTTATTAAAACTAGATACTAGAGAAATGCATGGTATATTAAGAGTTTCATTTTACATGTCCATAATATTGTATTTAAATATCATAGGTTAATGATTAAAAAGCAGATATTTTCCACATGATCTGAAAAAAAATCCTTTATAAAGTACCAGGTGACATGACAAAACAAATATAGTTCAGGGGTCTTGCTGAAACTATATTTCCCCGCTCTCAATTCTGATTGAATGTCATAAAACCCATAAAAGTATACATTCTTTTATAGAAAATGTCCAAGATCAATTACTTCAGTCATGCACCATGTCTACCCGGGGATGCTCTTCAATTGGTGACCCGCGAAGGGCCTTGACGTGACACGGACAGTGATTAACAACTAGTATGAAATAATCAGGCGCAAAGTGCCAATTTTTCACACTAAAACTTATACTTTATATATATATGGTACATGTGTTATACATGCTTGCAGAATGTTGAAATATAATTACGTCTTTTATGTAATAAAGTTTTTTTAATTAATCTAAAAATTACACTGTAAGAACTTGGCCCTTCTACTACTAATTGTTTTCTTATTTGGCTCCTTTGGAGAACGCGTTGAAAAGCCCTGATGTATTACAGAACCACAAAAACCTTTTACAGGCAGTCCTCGGTTATCAGACACAATGCGTTACTCAAAATGGCGTTGGATAGCGAAACGTCTTAAAGCGAAACACGTTTTCCCATGGGAACACTGTTTAAATGAATGGTTCCGTTCCTGAAGGCATTTTTAACACTAAAATACACCTAATATTTTACGCAGGCAATACGATATGCAGCACACACATATTATATAGTGTATATACTGTAATATATATATATATATATATAACATAATATATTATATTGTATAATATAAAATATATTATATACACATTAACAACTTTGCAAAGCGTTGTAAGAGAGCGTTGGATAAGCCGTTTTGGCGGTATAAAAATAAACATAGGTATGCATTGCATAGTGTTGGATAAGCCATTCGTTGTCAAACGAAACGTTGTAAAAGGAGGACTGCCTGTACTGGTGTTGCTAAAACATGTTTACTAAAAGTTGTCAAACAAGGCTCAAATAATCTTGTGTAATTACCTGCGATTTCTTTTAAACATCATTCATGGACATTTGGACCATCTGGGAAAAATATGATCACCATGTTTCATTTGTTGAAATGAAGCTTAAGTCTTTGTCAGACTGCTTGTCCGTGTTCAGAATCAAAGCTAGATTCCAGCAAGAGAAAAAATATACTAAGCATTTTACAATAAAGGGAAAGTACAAAAGGAATACCTTACTTTAAAATTGGCGTATACAATATATATATTTCTATAATTGAAAAATAATTGGATATATTAATGTTAAACTAAATACAGCAACTACTATACTGTACACTGTCATAGCATTATCTTTGTTTGGAAAGAAAGAAAATAAGATCTTACCTACAGAAGTTTTAACTGAAGCTTAGAACTATTTTGCTCTACCCCTCAGCTTTCGTTGACATCCTTAATCTAGAGTAGCAAAAGCTTTATCCAGAAATTTAGCTCAGCTTTATATGACTGAACTTAGAAGTCGCTCTCAGGGGTTTCTCTTGTACTAGACCTGTGTCTCTGGGAAGAGTACCTCGCTGGGGATATTTCCTTTCCTTGCCATTGAAGAAGCAGCTGCATCTAAAAGATCTAAACAGGCATTTCTCTTTGCAGAGATACCCCATAGTTATCTATATACTTTTCTCCTTATGACTGCAAACAAAGAAACACTCTTAACATATGGGAAAAAAAAAACTTAACATTACTACTCTCTGCCTTACTGTTAGTGACACAAATGCATAAATCTAGAGACCATGTTTCCTTTAGAATTATTTTATTAAATCAAGTGTACAACAGCTTAACTATACACACACTGAAAATTGTAAATGGAAAAAAAAAAGGAATAAAAAAAAAAAAGTCTCATATTACACCATGATCCTGGCTAATTGCTTTTTAAACTGCTCAGAAATCTTAAAAAAAAGGTTTCACATGTCACCTAAAACTTAAAAAGTTGAACATTATCAAAAGAAGGAATGCTGCTACACTCTTTACAAAGACCACTACAAATAAACAATTAAAAACCTAAGAAACTGTCTTGAAGACGGATTTTATAGTCCTTCCTCCATAGTAAGGTAATGTACTTAAATATATTCCAATCCATTCACAAAATGGCTGTCTGCATCTGCTCTGGTGTCTTCTGTCATATCACTGCATGTTTTATGCATGACTGAGATAAAGAGAGTCTCCTTAACATTAATTCGATAACCTGCAGCTGTGTGTTACCTCTGGGCTCTCATCCTCTCCTATTTATACAGTGAAGCCTGTTTCAACAGAAGTAAAGAGTAAAAAAAAAAATAGGTTATGATTATATCCAGCTAGCCAGTTTAAAGACAATACTCTCCTGAGAAACTTAATCCTGTAGCTAAATACCTTTTACTATACAACAGCAATAAAAAAAAAAAACAATAAATGTATATAGTATTACTTACCCAAGAGAAACATTAGAAAAATTAATAACGATTTCTCCCTCCATATCCTCCTCCACCACCACCACCACCACCACCACTTGCTCCACTACCACTTCCGGGACCATAGTTACCTTTAAAATAAAAAATAAATAAAAACAATGAAGAGGACTTAAAAAACATGGACAGTGTGGCATACTCATTGCTATTGCCCTGGGTGACATGCTTGGGTGAAAGACATGTCAAAATCAGTAACAGAATGTCCTGAAGAGGCAATCCAAGAGGGCGTTTTGTTGTAGATTTTTTTTATTTATTTTTTAAACATAGGATTGATGCAGGGGGTCTCCAGAGCTGAAGCACGTTAATTTCAGCTCCACGGACCCTGTGCTTCCAGAAATACAGACCGCCATATGGGGTGCTGGTAACAGCTGTGCTTGGCTACCAGAATTCACGTAATGGCAGAGTTTCAAAGCTCCTGTGCCATGTGGGCCAAAAGGAAGGCGCAACATCCTCAAGTTTGGCTTCCGATTGGCCCACGACACGGGAGCTTTAAACTTTGCCGAAATACCAGAACCCACTACAGGAGGTAAGTATCTCAGGAAGCAGGGGGTCCCAGGAGCCAAAATGAATGGGGTTCAGCTAGACACACCCTGCTTCAATCCTATGTAAAAAAAAGTAAGTGGATGAATTGCTGCTTTAAGACCTTTATAAAAATGTGGTTATCTGGCTCAGATGTTGAGCGAGTTGGACACAACAACACCAACAACAGCACCAGTCCCTTAGAAAATAGAAAAACACAGAGCAGCGTGGTTTTAAAGAATGTTTGGCGGTTATTCAATAAACTAATACTGCCGATTGGGGCACTATTGCAGAAAACGCCTACGCAAATCAATAGGAGTTTGTGTAATAGTGCCCCAACCGGCACTACTGTTTAATGAATAACGCCCTATATTGTAACGTGTTTTACAGAATCTTGTCCAAATTTTCAGTGCTATAATGCTATTAACTCGTCACATGATCAACAAATACTCCAAGACTCAAACAGACAGGCTTACTGTAGATTCAAACAAACCAAAATAAACCTTTAAAACAAGCAATATCTTACATGGTTTTTAAAAAAAAAAAAATTAGTTCTGTACTATGAGAAAATACATGTAGCATTTAAAAAAAATAAATAAAAAAAAAGAAGAATGTTTTAAAGACATTTTTAATGTTTCTAATATAGGAAACATTTCCAAAGTGACCACCTCTTAGGCCTCGTTCAGGGTGCCAGCTGCAGGACTCGGAGGGAGGGCGTGAGGGAGGCAGTGCTGCAGTTTGCTGGGCGATCTGTTTATCCCCCAGCAGACTTTTCAGCGTTGGGGAGGGGGCGGGGTTACACACAGCAGGGTAAGTATCCAAGTTGCAGTCATGAAATCATTCTGAAGAATGATTTCATTGGCTGCCTTGGTCCCAGTGACGCTGCTGCAGCTCCAAAAAACGAATTTCGTTTATTGAAACTGTAGTCAGCTTCAACTCCTGGCTTCGGAGACAGGGCGGTTGCTACCCTGAAAACCAGTATTCAAATTGAATACTTTGTTTCTCACGGCAGCACGCACGGCAGAACGCCCTCCCTCCGAAGCCAGCACCCTGAACGAGGCCTTACCCTTCTGATGAGGCTCTGGCTCTTGAACGCCGCCCTCTCTCTAGCAGTGCACCAATTGTATCTAGTAACTGCTTAGTCACAATCTTGCTGGACTACATTGCCCACAATGCTGTGCAAGAACTGAATTAAATAACCCTGAGCAAGCGATCGATTACAGGAGAACGGATCGATCTGCAGCTGAGCTAATCACTTGTCAGTGTGCAGATTGTATTGATGCACATATTGAATGGGAAAAATATATATATTTATTTAATTATTATTATTTATTTTTTTAAACGGCAGCTTGAACTCCCATTAGTTATAGACACTATACCTCCTCCATATGGTCCTCCCATGCTTCTGCTTCCAGCACCAAAGTTCCCACCAGTCTTCATTGGGCCATAATTTGAAGGCTGCTGGTTGTAGTTCCCAAATTCATTGTAGTTTCCACCTCCATAATTCCCTAAAACCATTGCACATTTTTTTTATTATTTTTTTTTTAACAAAAAGTGAGGGGAAAAAAATAATAATAATAATAAAAAAATAAAAAAGATGTCCACCATACACATTTAGGAGCATATTAACAACTCAGGTCCCCAAACATACCAGTTGGTTCTACTGCAGCTAGGGATTATGGGTTTTCAAACTTACTATGTATGCCATAGTAGCAAAGTATACCCGACAAATCATTTCATATCAACAAGTTTAAACACTTAATTGCTGCTTTAACAATTCCTAAATTTTATTTATTCTGCCCGTGTCATCGGTCTCAGATTCCTATTGGATGACCATTTAAATACCCTTTAAAAATTAGGAAGCAATACCAGTAACTCACCATTGGGTATATCGGGGAGTCCCAGGAGCTACAAATATTGCGATTCAGGACCCCTCCCCACCCAATACTAAATTCTTCTTACATTTTTTTTAAAGGGGGGTGCCCAGGGAATTGCTGCTTTTAAGAGTTATGTAAAACATGCGTCTAAGGTTTAAGTGAATATAGTAACATTACCTCCTCCGTAATTGTCATATCCTCCTCCACCATATCCACTGCTCTGGTTCCCATAGCCAGGCCCGCTACCAAAACCCCCTCGTCCTCCTCCATAACCAGATCCACCACCACCGAAGTTCCCTCCTTCCACAAAGAAAATAACCCATGAGTGCCTTTTGCATGCCTTTCAAAAAGGTTCCAAACTTTTTTTTATTAATGTATTTTAACAAACAGACCAAGCAGGGTCACGTCAATTCTCTTATCAGTTTGAAATATGGATCCCAATTTCAAGTACCCACAACAGGTCAGGTTTTAAGGATCTCTCTGCTTGAGCACAGGTGGCTCAGTCGTTTTGATTGCACCACATGTGCTGAAGCAGAGATAGCCTTAAAACCCGACATGTTGGGAGTTCTTGAGGACTGGAGTTGATAACTACTGCCATATAGTCTTCAGCGACATAGTTTATAAAGCAGTCTAGGACAACAAAAAAAAATAAAGCTGCAGGGGCTGCAAAAAGATACCTTGTGCAATCTGATTTTTCACCCACCATAACCATATGCCACTAATTAAGCTGGCTCCATTTACAAATGCACTACATTTAAAAAACCCTGCTTAGATGTTGAAAAGGTGTCACTTCTTTTTTGGTTTTCTGTGTTTTTAGTACCAAAAATGTATTTAAATAAAACTATAGATTTATATACAATTTGCAATGCTTTCTTTGCGAGCGACTATAGTTCAGATGAATAAATGGAACATACTACATGGGAAAACATGGGAAAACGTACCTCCTTGACCACCACTATTATACCCGTTGTATCCATCACCATACCCACGTCCGCCTCCATAGCTTTCTGCTGAAGAACATATGCAAAAAAAATAGACACAAGGGGTCAATGACAAAAGTCACAAAATCTAACCGTGCATGGTAAAAGGATAAATGTGTTGCTACAAGAGTGGAGATCATGGCCTTGTGGAAACAAAGATACTCCATCACTTTCCAAAATTAGAAACAAGATATGGTTCCTCTGACAAATGGAAAAGCTGACTTGTCTAGTAAATGACAACTACTCCTTTCTTAAAATTCAGAGTCTGGCAACTGTGGATAGCTCACGCAGCAAGGTCATTCCTGGCCTGAAACATCAGATAATGCTCCTGTGAGGGAGCTGGGAGTCCTTTGTTGTACCCCTGTATTCCTGATTTGTGGTGGATCATGTCTGGCTAGTCTGTATCTCATGATGCCCTCCCCCTATCCTTTGACAAATAATTATACACCTATTATTTTTGTACCCCCTTCCCATACACTGATGTAACTGTACTTATGTATGTTACAGGTGCAAAATCACCAATAAAATATGATTAAAAAAAAGGACACGTGTAACCATAATTAGAAAGGAAACAGCACTGTGATATATACGAATCTTAGCCTCAAATATAGTGCCCAAAGTAGGTCAGGAGATTTACTAAACTGATAAGTGGTATCAGAGTTTACTGCCACTGGCTTGAGTAGCAATTAACATGAGATACACCTTATAGGAGCTTTGTGATACTCTGTGTCAACTACAATCTAAAGCACAATATTTAAACACAATCTTGGGGAGGCTGTGAATTATGATACCTTCGTTAGAAATGCTTCCCTATATAAAATTGGGGAACCTTTGGAGCCTTATACTCTATATTTGAGGGGGGAAACTAAAGCACCATTTGGACATCATTCTGTCAGGTTAATGTTCATACCTGATCCTCCTCTAAAGTTGCTTCCGCCACCTTGACCAAAGTTCCCACCACCACCACCACCACCACCACGTGAATCTCCTCCAAAGCCAAAGTTACCTGAAAAATAAACATGGGCAAGAATATATATACATGTGTAAATACACAAGAGCATATCTATACATATGTATAGCCTGCGCAGGTAGACTGGTTATGTTGCCTAAATTAAGAATGAAGTGTACATACCACCTCCTCCTCCTCTTCCACTTCGGGTACTCTGAACGTCTTGCATTTCTTGCCGAGATAAGGCCTTTCTTACTTCTGCATTATGGCCATTTATTGTATGATACTTTTGCACTAAAGGGAGAGGGGAAAACAAAAAAGGAAGTATTTTTAAACGGAGATAGTGTACAAGAAAACTTAGAATAACCAGGGCTTAATTATCTACCACAGCCCTCCTATATTTGCCACACAATTAACTTATAGATTACTTACAAACTATCTTATCCACTGGGTCGTGGTCATCAAATGTCACAAATCCAAACCCCCTCTTTTTGCCAGACTGCTTGTCTGTAATTATTTCAATGCTTTCGATTTTTCCATATTCCTCAAAGTAGTCTCTCAGGTGATGTTCGTCTGTATCTTCCTTAATTCCACCAACAAACAATTTCTTAACAGTCACGTGGGCACCAGGTTTAGCAGACTCCTGAGGAAACAGGAATAATTTTGGTGTGAAGGGTTACCCAGTATAATAAGAATTGTTTTTTTTTTAAAAAAAGCACACAATGGAAGTAGAAGTTAAATGACAATCCCACGTAGTAATAAACATCTCTACCTCTCTTGCCACCGCTCTTTTAGGCTCTACTACGCGGCCATCAATTGAATGAGGTCGAGCCGACATTGCAGCATCAACTTCATTCATAGACGAGAAAGTCACAAAGCCAAAACCTCTGGATCGTTTACTTGCAGGATCTCTCATTACCTACAAAAAAAAAAGAGAGACACATTAGAAACATGCCATTTAACACGCATTGATTAGATTTATGCAGGTGAATAAAAGGTTTGGCAGATTTCATTTTCTGGAAATGGTTTCAAGAGTGTGATTTCTTTGGGTCCTATAAATGTTCACATTTTAATATAAAATGTTCACGTTTTAATCACAAGTTTTTCTTTACCCTGTGCCCACAATGTCCCTTTAATTCAGAGCCGGTAAGGGGAAGGTGAAAGGGAGGCTCTGGCTGAACACTTGTCATGCAAAAGCAGCCAGGGGAAAATCAAAGTGTTCCCACCCCAGCAGACTAGTACCACAAAAAACAGGGATTGAAGACACAGAAACTGTTATTGAGCACAGGTTTTTGTGTGTGTGTGTGTTTTTTTTTTTTAATTAACACAAGTGTTATTAAAAACCTGTGCTCAATAACAGTTTGATAAAAAAAAAAATTAAAAAGGTAAAGAGAGGAAACTCAGCATTCAATGACGCTCCATGCATAATCATATGCAAAGATGTTTATTGATTTGCACCCAAAATACTAATTGCTTGTTTACATAAAAATACTAAACTATAACAAACGTCTAATTATTTTCTGCATTTAAGTCACAGTGCATTGCCAATTACTGAACTACACAGAACCTCCCAAGAAGCCTCATCAATAATGGGGAATGTTGTATAATCTTATGAATACACGAGGACCAAAAAGTGCCAAGCCACAAAATATTTCGCATCATAACTCAAGAGAATTAAAAAGGAAAGTTCATCTATTAGTAGATAAAATGCTAGTTAAACGTCTATTTACCCCCTTCTAAAAAACGATTACTTACCACACAGTCTGTAAGCTTTCCCCATTGCTCATAATATTTCCGTAAACTTTCTTCTGTCGTTTCAAAGCTGAGACCTCCAATAAAGAGTTTGCGAAACTGCTCCTTTTCCCTCTATATGAAAAAAGATTCCAGTATAAATCTTTAGAAATCAAACCGCCTATCTGTCCATGAAATGTCTGAATTGAATAACACTGTTCATTTAATGTAACCATGTATGGGTATAACTCTGTGCCCAGGATATACTTGAAAACGAGCAGGTAACTCAATGTATGACTTCCTGGTAAAACATTTTTATAAATAAAAGTACTTGACTTTCAACCATTCACCATCTATCAGCTTTGGCACACGTATGTGATTTACATATACTGTATTTATTACAGATCCATTAAAACATGTGAAGTCAGAAAGATGCCATTATTGTTCAATATATTTGGCTGTATTTGTTAACATGGATTTAGATCATTTTCCAGGGAAAAATTAACATGGAACATTTTAAGTGTCATCAAAATATATAAAACAAAAAAGGTCTGTTTTTGCCTATTACACAGATAAACATGTGCGCAAACATGTTTCGCAGAGTATGGGTTCACATTGATATGCACATTTTAAAAATATATTTTCAAGCGGCTGGCCTCGGTCTATTGAAGTACACGTAGCCTTAGGCTAAGGCCCCGCTCCCAGAGTCAGTGCGCCTGCACTGCAGACAGGCGGGGCGCTGACATACACAGACCGCGAAATGCGGTCTGTAGGGAGCGGGAGCCGGAGGTGGGCGGGAGTGGGAAGTTTGACAGGGAGGGGGGGCGTGGCTTGAGCTACTCACCCCCCTCCCTCCCTCCACGGACTCGGGCTGGAGCTGCTGATGGTAAGACACACACACACACACACACACACACACACACACACACACACACACACACACACACACACACACACACACACACACACACACACACACACACACACACACACACACACACACACACACACACACACACACACACACAGAGGCAGGCACTCACGCGCGCGAGGGCAATTACGGACTATCTGTGCAAGCGGGAAAGTATAAACATTTTATTTACAAAAGCGCTAAACATCAACGAGTATATAGAGGCTATAACTGGATACGGTCTTTGAACCGTGCCTCAGGGCGTCTCCGTTAGCACACTTTCTGCTTGCCCTTTGCAGAGCTCACACACTATTTAGCTACCCATCTCACTACTATATGTACATGGTGGTTGAGTTTTTTCTTTTTTTGACTATAATCTTTGTTGCGTTGTTATTGTTTTCACCATGTCTTGTTTTTCTACTATACACACCGCTTAAGTGGACTAGGGACATCAACCAGATATATACCATCTGTCCAGTCGGTGTAAGATAATTACCCTCCAGACTTAGCTTCAATGACCTATATCATTTTAGGTTCATTGAATTATTGACATAAAGGATTTCCATATGGTTTATGGACCCTCTAATCTGGTATTATAGGAAAGGGTACTATCTGAGCGACACAGTTCCACATTTAGGTGTTGTTATACCCATATCTCCTCAAGAGTGAGGACGATTCTGCTGGTTTGCCTTTTAGGGGCTGGCCTTGGATTATATATACCATGCCCCTCTGTACAATTCTTTTTTAACCTTCTCTTGTGATTAAAAGGTTTTTAACACACTCATTACTATCAATACTGGCTCATCCGAGTGCATTCAAGGAGGAACTTTTTCTCTTTTCCGCTTTAGTTATACTTTTCCTCTTTTGCACCGGTATTTGGCTCGACACCTTATTACTTATACACTTTTTACCTGCTGATGCGGGAGCATCCCTTACCCCTCCCCATTCTTGGATTATCTGAACAAGCGCCTCCTCAGCGCTTAGATGCTTGCAGAACAAGCAAATTTGAATTTGCCGCCCGCAAGCGGTTTGCCCAAAGAGGGCGAACCAGCTCCGTGGCCACGCCCCCAGACGAGCACGCACCTAACCGGCCACAAATAGCTCGGCGCAGCGCACGCTCCCTGCCTGGCCGCAGCCCAAGGCTGTGCGTATAGTGCCCGCGACGTTGCCCAGAAACAAATACATTGCCGCTGCGTGCGCTTATAGTAAGCGCGACGGCGAGAATGCGAAGGAGCAACGTTGCGTCACCAACTTTGGAAGCCAGAAATATTTGATTTTTCAAGGGCTGTCGCCTCATGTGAAATATAACTTTCGCTAGCGGCGTCATCGACACCCGTCGCGGGCACTATACGCGCGACTTAATGCCTCGTCCAGGGCGGAAACAGGCGCGCTGGTGCTCCAGCGCTGCGCCCTGCTCAGCCAGGCGATTCATGCCCGACAAAATGTGCGCACGTCTGGGGGCGCGGCCACGACGTCGCGGAGCTAGTTTGCCCTCATTGGGTGAACCGCTCACTTGACGCGCTTGCGAGCAGCGAAATCAAATTTGCTTGCTCTGAGCGCCGAGCATGCGCAGGCGCTTGCTCACGCTGGCCACACACATTGCCGCAATGTGTTTCATCGCGGTGAGTGCGCCTGCTCAGCGCCATCCTGGACGAGGCCTAACGGTGCAGTTTCTCACAACAGTGATATGTACACATCTTAAATATGCCAACTCACGTTTAATAAGGATATATATAGATAAATAGATATATATATATATATATATATATCTATATATATATACTTATTTTATCTAAAGCAAGAAATGAAATAAAGATATGAAATCCTAGGAGGACATTAGTATTTCTCAAAAATTACTCAATGGAAAGGCAGTTGCACTAAATAATTAGGCACGGTAAAGATCATGGTGAATATGACCGGAGCTTTAATGTTCATGTATCATGTATTGCAATCACTGCACACAGGGAGGGGCCGCCAGGAGCAGGGTATCATGCACACGGCGTCTTTAATCATGAAACGTGGGAGCTTCAAAACTAGCGGCTCCAATGGCTATTACGGCACAGACGGAGAAACTCGCCGCTTCGAGTAGGTTCTGCGTGTTATTAACATGAGAAAATACATTTACTATGAAGCCGGCAAGTCAATGCATCCCGCGCACCGGCAGCCGTCCGGCGGCCATCACACAGCCTCCCTCCCTCACACACACAGGCAAGATGGCGGCCCGAGCAGCACTGCCAAGACCGCCGCACAGACTCATACCTCCCGTACCCCCCTGCCATAATCCCCTCATACCACCCCACCCCCCGCGCACTACAATGAAACCCGTTCATTTTTAATCCATTGCTCAGTATTTCACGTGATAAAATACATTTTATATTAAGATATAAAGCTTCCGTGCCCTAAAACCAGGTTCAGGGGGGGGGGGGGGGAGAGAGAGAGACACGGTAAACAAAGCAGTGCAAGATGGCGGCAGGGTGGCGCAGTTCTCTCCACGCGACAGCAACCGACCACCCGGTACTGTCACCGGGTTAATGAAGTGCAGTTACAGGTACTGGCAAAGACAGTTTACTAACACACACATTAGGGTACAGCAGTAACGTCAAGCAACGGGTGTGTCTGTGTATACACGGCGGCGAACACAATCCGCCGCCGTTTGTATAGCTGTGCTCGAAATCAGCCGCATATATAAAACAAACGCTCACAAACGGACTTACCTCCATTTTCGACGACTGAAACAGAAGCGCGCGAAGCTACGGTGTAACCACACAGCCTGTGTCGGGCGGGGGGGCGCTGCGTGTGGCTCTCCCGGGGCGGGGGGGGTGAGAGAGGCTGCGCGTGCCGGCGTGATCCTGCGCTCTCACAATTCCAGAACCTTCTCTGGCCAACGTCTTCCAACCCCGCGCGCGCCTTACGTCATCTAGGCTAGGATATGGCGCGGGGATTCTACAAGGACCGCAAACGTTACTCGATCCCCGTTGCGATGGAAACGAGGCGTTGTATTTAAAAGAACAACAAAAAAAAAAGGCGCCGGCTGCATAGAGGAACCCCAGGGGATGAGGCGCTACGCAGTCTCCGTAGGGGGAGAGGGGAGGCGCTACGCAGTCTCCGTAGGGGGAGAGGGGGGAGGCGCTACGCAGTCTCCGTAGGGATGAGAGAGGCGCTACGCAGTCTCCGTAGGGGGAGAGGGGAGGCGCTACGCAGTCTCCGTAGGGGGAGAGGGGGGAGGCGCTACGCAGTCTCCGTAGGGATGAGAGAGGCGCTACGCAGTCTCCGTAGGGATGAGAGCGGGCTTTGACCGAGGCTCGGGGTTTCGGTGCTTTTGTTTCAAGAATGGGAATTTTGTTTAAGCCTTCAAGTCTCCTAAAGGCGGGGAGAATGGATTCAGGGAGGCTTATGGGTTTTCTTTGTTTGTTTTTTTTGTTGTTTTTTTAAGAATAGACTCATTCATTGTCCATTGTGCTGTTCAATGTATCTATCCCTGTGGGTAATTTATGTTTTACCAGGAAATAATACATCGAGCGTTACCTCTTGTTTTCAACTGTCTTAGGCCACGTCCATAGAAGGAGAGGCCGCGCTGAGCCGTGCGGACGCTCTGCGCTGAGCCCCGCGGACGCTCTGCGCTGAGCCCCCGGCATCCTCAATGAGGATGTCTTTAGAGGGCACTCACGCGAGCGTCCGCAGGCGTGCTGACGAGTTGGATTTTTCAGCCGACAGCCAAGCTGTTTTTCAGCGCGCTGTCGGCTGAAAACATCCAATCAGCGTGAAGCAGCGTCAACGTCATGGCGCGTTGACGTCCGTGAGTCGCGGGCGATTGGCCCAGCGATGTCACTGCCCCGCCGTCTCCCGATCGCGCCCGCAGGCGAGCGTCAGCGCGCCTCAGCACTGATCCTCCCCTCTATGGCCCCAGCCAGGCATGGAACTGGCGCTCGTGCGCTGCACCCTGCTCGGTGGGGCGATTTGTGGCCGGTTAGGTACGCGCTAGCCTGGGGGCGCAGCACCGACGTCACTGAGCTGGTTCGCCCTCATTGGCCTAACCGCTCACGTGACGCGCTCGCGCATGTGCTGGCCACACACATGCCGCAATGTGTTTCATCGCGGCCAGCGTGAGCCCGCCCGCTCAGCGCCACCCTGGACGCGGCCTTAGGCTACGCTTATAGCGCCGGTGACGTCAGGCTGCAGTTGCTGGAAAAATCAAATTGAGATGACTTCGAAGCCGTCGCTCCGTCACGTCGCGCTTACTATAAGCGCACGCGACAGCGGGAATGCATTTGTTTTGACGCGACGTTGCGTCGCTGTCACTATAAGCACAGCCTTATGCTGAGCTCATGGTGGCGGCACGGGCGAGTCCTACCGTGCACTCTTGCAGCCTCAGCAATGTGGGAGGCAATCAGGGGCGTGGCGAACGCGTCACTGACACGTCACAAAGCTGGTTCGCCCTCATTTGGCTGAGCCAAATGTAGCAGCGCCGCGGTCACTTGAGGAACTACAATATGCAATCCGGTAAGAGTCCCAGAAGTGTGCGCGCACGTAGGCCTCGTCCAGGGTGATGCTCGGCGCAATCATCAAACACATTGCTACAATATGTTTGTCCAGCGTGAGCACTTGCCCGTGAGCGCACGGCACTCAGCTGCTTGCAGTCAAAGAAATGTAATTCTGCCGCTCGCTTGCGCTTCACGTGAGCGGTTCGCTCAATGATTGCGAACCAGCTCTGTCACATCATGGCCGCGCCCGCTGACATGCCCCCCCTACGCTTGCGCAACTAGCAGGACACAAATCGCCTGAGCAAAATGAGCGCCTTACGTCACGGAGCTTGAGCGCCAGCGTGCTCGCATTCACCCTGGCCGCAGCCTAAAGCCTCGGGCAAGGTCAGCACTTAGGTGCTGACCCGTGCTAAGGCGCGCTTACGCGTACCAGTGAGCCCCCAGTGAGCCCCTGCAGCCGCAATGAGAGCGGCTTTAGCAGGGGCTTGCGCACGCTTCCGCAAGCGTGCGGAAGTGTAGGTCTTAAGAAAAATTTCGTTTCAAGCGCTCGGATTGCGCGCTAACCAAGGCCAGGGACAGCACCCCACTTTCCCTCAGCCTCAGCGCGCCCTCCGCACAGGCTGAATCACCATGGACCCAACGTAAGTGTGATGTTTAAGGAAAATTAGCAAATACATTTGTTAATATGCATGAACTGAGTGTTTGATTTCTACAGCAATACAATTGAAATATTGTCATTTATTTGTGTGGCTCCAATACAGGCAGTGCTCGGTTATTCGCCGGAATCCGTCCCGCAAACCGCCGTCGGACTGCGGATCCAATGCTAATACGCAGCGGTGAGCGTCGGATAATCCGTTCAGCGGAATATACTATCTTGCGTCAGTTAATCGTTGGTTGGATAACGGACTGTCGGATAGCGAGGACCACCTGTATATTGATGACTTCAAAACATCAAAATAACAAATGCTGATACCAAGGTATGGAGGACTATGGGTTGTGTATAGACTTGCAAAGTTTCACTTATTTGAGTACACTTGACGAAGAAATGTATGCGGTTTTTGAAAGTGATTTACAGTAACATTCATGAAGCATAATGTTGATCCTGTAAAAGGTGCAGTACAACTGCCTGAAAACAAATCTTATTTGAAGTTAAACGCATATTAAAAGAAAATCCTACTTAATCATCACCAGTTGTATTCACTTAAATTATATTTTAATCATAAATATTTTCTAGAACCCCCAACATCTCACTAATTCAACCCCCTGACCTTACACCTGCTGTACAGACCAAAGTTTCTGGATGTGTCTCTGCTATATCATCCTGGATGGCCCTCCGCCGACGGAAACTTAACATGGCTAAAACAGAGCTCCTCATACTTCCTCCCAAACCTGGCCCTACTACCTCCTTCCACATTACTGTTGGAAGTAAGATCATTCACCCAGTAGCCCAAGCACGCTGCCTAGGGGGTCACACTCGACTCCTCTCTCTCATTCTCCTCTGACATTTCTAAAACCTGTCGCTTTTTCCTCCGCAATATTACAAAGATACGCCCTTTCCCCTGTTGCTCGACTGCTAAAACTCTGACACAGGCCCTCATTCTCTCCCGTCTTGATTACTGTAACCTCCTGCTGTCCGGCCTTCCTGCCTCTCACCTGTCTCCCCTACAATCTATCCTAAACGCTGCTGCCAGAATCACTCTACTCTTTCCTAAATCTGTCCTCCGCGTCTCCCCTGCTGAAATCCCGCATATCACACTCCATTCTCTTCCTGATTTAAAAGCTTTACACCAAGCATGTCAAACTCGCGGCCCACAACGAGTATCTGTGCGGCCCAGCCAATGTGTCCGCGGTGGTGAGAGGTGTGCGGCAGCTGGTAAGTATTCTGTGTGAGTGAATGCTGCCAGGGGATTGGATGAAGGGCCGCATGGGTTTGAATGAAGGAGGCGGCTTAGAATGCGGCCGGGATGCAGGGGATTGGATGAAGGACCGCATGGGTTTGAATGAAGGAGGCTTTGTGCAGAGCGCACGGTGAGTGTGTCTCTGCCTTCCCGCCCCTCTGCCTGCTGCGTGATGTCCCCCCGCCGGGCGGGCAGCCACAGGGACCCGGGGTAGAGGCGCTCACCCCCCTTGCCGCTAACCCCCCTTTGGCGCTGACCCCTCTTGCCGCTGACCCCCCTTGCCGCTCACCCCCTTTGGCGCTCACCCCCTTTGGTGCTCACCCCCCTTGCCGCTCACCCCCTTTCTGTGCTCCCCCCTTGGCGCTCCCTTTGCCCCCGGTCCGCATGTTGCGGAAGATGGGCGTGGGGGCGGGCAGTGGTGGTGCGCGATCGCGAGGCTCAAAAAGCAGGCCTTTCTTCTGTCCCCCGCCCCCCCACCCCCCATCCATCCGTCCGTTGCTGTTCTCCACTTTGTGTGTATGGGGGGTGTGTGTGTGTGTGTGTGTGTGTGTGTGTGTGTGTATGGGGGGGGGGAGTGTGTGTGTGTGTGTGTGTGTATGGGGGGAGTGTGTGTGTATGGGGGGGGGGAGTGTGTGTGTATGTGTTGTGTGTATGGGGGGATGTGTGTGTGTATGGGGGGGAGTGTGTGTGTATGTGGGGGGAGAGTGTGTGTGTGTGTATGTGGGGGGGGGGGTGTATGTGGAGGGGGGAGTGTGTGTATGTGGGGGGGGGGAGTGAGTGTATGTGGGGGGGGAGTGTGTGTATGGTGGGGGGGGGGGGTGTGTATGTGGGGGGGGGAGTGTGTGTATGTGGGGGGGGGAGTGTGTGTATGTGGGGGGGGAGTGTGTGTATGTGGGGGGGGGGAGTGTGTATGTGGGGGGGGGGGGGAGTGTGTGTATGTGGGGGGGGGTAGTGTGTGTATGTGGGGGGGGGGAGTGTGTGTATGTGGGGGGGGGAGTGTGTGTATGTGGGGGGGGAGTGTGTGTATGTGGGGGGGGGAGTGTGTGTATGTGGGGTGGGGAGTGTGTATGTGGGGGGGAGTGTGTGTATGTGGGGGGGGGGGAGTGTGTGCATGTGGGGGGGGTGTGTGATTGGGGGGGGAGTGTGTATATGGGGGGGGGGAGTGTGTGTATGTGGGGGGGGGAGTGTGTATATGTGGGGGGGGGGAGGGAGTGTGTGTATGTGGGGGGGGGGAGTGTGTGTGGGGGGAGGGTATGTGGGGGGGGAGTGTTGTATGTGGGGGGGAGTGTGTGTATGTGA